>NC_056746.1:787108688-787148688 GCF_019279795.1 Protopterus annectens | reverse complement strand
ATGTATATTGGATACCTGGAATTGGTATTAATACAGTGAAACATCATCTTGATAAGATCATATCATTCTCTATAGGAGATATTATTTTAGCTGGTGACTTTAATTGTATACTACATGAAAGTGATACTACCACTATAGGAAAGAGAAGAATTACATCTAATGCAAAACATTTAAAGGATTTTGCTAATTCTTATCATTTGAATGATATTAATAATCAGATAGATTCAAAATCATTACCATACACCTTTTTTCTAACAGATACAAAACTTATTCAAAAATAGATAGGGTCTTTATTTCTAACCAGATGGTAACAGATTTAATTAATTCCAAAATCATTTCATGTCCTATATCTGATCATAATTCAATTGTTTTGAATTCATGATAAAAATACTCATAATGTTCAGATCAAAAGGATACCAGCATACTTAACTCAACTAAAAGATTTTAAAGAATATATACTTTCAGAAGTAAAACATTTTTAGACATAAATAACACTCCTGAAGTCTCCATTGTTTATGTTTGGGATGCCTTAAAATCATATCTATATGGACAAAGTATCAGATGGTATAATAATAAAAGGAAATCTTGGGATAAGGAATTGTTAGATATTCAAAGCAAATTAGACTCTTATAAACATAATAATAAAGAAAATATTATGGACAAGAAAGTTATTGAAGAAATAAACAAACTAAATGAGAAATACAAAGAAATTTTAACTCATAAAGTTAAAATAACTTTAGAGAATACAAGTTTTTGTCTTATTCAATAAGCCCCAAATACTTACATAGACTTAAAAATAAAACAAAAAGGTTGAATAAACAAAACCATATCAAAGAAATCTTTTCTCTAAGGAAAAGAAGAATGTTTCTAGTATACCAGAAATACTAGATGAATTTAGAAATCACTTTCACAAAATTAACCATAATAATATTAACATGGAACCTAAAGATAAAATAAAGGAGTTTATAACCACAAATATGAATAAAAGCTTAATAAACAACAGATTAAACTATTGGACAAGAGTATTTCATATACAGAAGTTATTACACAAATAAATAAGCTTAAATCAAACAAAGCACCGGGTAATGATGGTATTATACCAGAGATATATAAAATCCTTTCTAAAAATACATATTCATTAATACATAAGGTTTTTATTTTGGCCCAAACTGAGTTAATAACCCCCCCCATCTTGGCAATATACATTTATTTCGCCAATTTTAAAACCTAATAAAGATCCAACTAGATGTTCTTCATATTGGCCCATCTCATTACTTAATGTTGATTATAAAATGTTTATGAATATCTTTGCTGATAGATTGAAGACAATCATTCCCGGCATTATAGATATAGATCAGACAGGCTTCATTGTAAATAGAAATACTTTTGATAATATAAGAAGAACTTTAACATTAATAGATTTTGCAAATAGGAAAAGAAAGATTTAACACTTATTAGTCTTGATATAAGTTCAGCATTTGATTCAGTAAGTTGGGACTATCTGTTTACCTTAATGAAGTGCACAAACTTCTCGGATGCATTTGTAAATCTAATTGAACATTTATACAAAGGAACGTTGGCTTATATTAAGGTAGGAACATATGTTTCACAAAAATACCCATTCTTAAAGGTACAAAACAAGGATGTCCACTTTCTCCACTATTATTCACTTTAGTAATGGAGCCTTGGGCTAATTTGATCAGAAACAGTACTGACATAGAGGGTTTTGAAATAGATGAAAATACAACATCCAAAATTCAACTTTTGCAGATGATGTTCTAATTACATCAGCAGGATCTAATTCTTCTATACAGTCTCTATTTGATAACATGATGAATTTTAAAAGTATTTCTGGTTTAATATTCAATGAAGAAAAAACTAAAATACTACCTATATATACACGAAAAAATATTCTCATTAGTGATTTTATTAAATATGTACCTAATTCAGGTCAGATAACTTATTTAGGTATAATACTATCTAAAGATATTAAATCTATTATATATAATAATTATAATACCTGTTTTCTTAATATACAAAATCTTTTTAATACCTGGAATAATATGTTTTTGACTATGGAGGAGAGACTTACAATTATTAAAATGATAATATTCCCCAAGATTTTATACTTAATACAATCAATAATACTTCCACCTACAAAAATAATTATCAAGAAACTGAACACACTAATGTTAAATTTCTTATGGGCACCTAATAGACCTAGGATTGCATTAAAGAAACATACTAATAGCTGGTCTCAAGGGGTATTTCTTTTCCAGACTTTAATTTATATACTATCTCTTCTATTGTAAAAGTTATTACTTTATTAATAGATCAGTCATATGTCACAAAATGGAAAGATTATTGGGAGCTAATTAGTATACACTTCATGAAAATCTCCTTAACACATAAAAATATGATTGTAAATAACTCCATGTTATGGTTACTAAAGGAATTTTGTACTTCACCTATTACACCTAAACATATGGTTTGTTACCCATTAAATATTATTATTAGTTATCGTAACTTTATATTCATGCACCCTAAGTATAGGGAATGGAATTTTATTGTATTTCCTATAATGTATACTCAGGGTATGCTTTTGTCATCTACTTCTGAAGGAACTCATTTAGCTATAGATAATGATCTAAAGTACTGGTATCAGTTGATATCTGATAATAAAGTTAAAAATCTAGATTTCTTAAAACAAGAATTTGATCTAAGAGAAACTTGCTGGTTAGAGGTTCAGACCTTTAGACAACATCTCATTAATAAAATAGATTTAATGTCTATAACTGTTAAAGAATCTATTCCAACACTGATTGATTACTTGATATTAAATTTACAACATAAAGTTTCTGATAAAGGTAAACTTTCATACATACATAAAGTTATCAGACAAGAAACTTTTACAGTGTAGATTCATACTGGAATTATTTCACTTCTATTAATGGGGACCCACCAAATCAACAAGATAAACAATATATATTGGAATCTGCTTATAGAACTACGTCTTCCATTGTCTGGAGACTTTATACATGGAAATTTTACATAGATCTTTTTATACACCTTTGATGATGAATAAAATAAATAATAAAGATAATCTATGTAAGAGATGTAATGTAGAAATTAATGCTGACTGGGCTCATATGTTTTATGACTGTATAAAATTGAAAGAATACTGGAAGTCAATTAATGAATTTTTGCAGGCTCTTTTACAGATAATTTCATTATTTCTAAATCTCTTATATTATTCAACACACCTGTACCTCAAAGTGTTAAAAGGTTAAGCTTCCCTTGTTATGGTCTATTCTAGCAGTGGCTAGGAAAATAATAACTAGAAATTGGATTTCAGATACACCTCCTTCGCTCAATGAATTTAAAAATGTTATGAATATAGTGTGCCATATGGAAATAAACACAATTAGGACTAGAACAAATAGAAAAACATCTTATTTTATTGTATGGGATAATTTACAAAATTTGTTAAAAAAATTTTAATTTCAATAGCATGGTATTTTAGTTTAATTAATTGATCTGATTGTAGTGGATGTCTTTGTAAATACTTTAGTTGTTTTGTTGAATATTATAATAATACCTATTTTTAATTACTTGTATAAAATTGTTATGATATTTCTCTTATATGTTAAAACAATAAACCTGTTTTGAAAAAAAAATAGCTGAAATTAAATTACTTTATGGCCACACAATAAAAACAGTGTAGCAACAAACACAATGTCTGTGCTGATAAGTTTTCTGTATTGTCTTGGAAGTGTTTTATTGTTTTATGACTTCCAGGATCTGCAGATATCTGAGGGAAAGTCCTTGTGTATGTATCTTCACAGGCAGATGTTAAATACTGCTACCTTTCAGCAATGGGGCTTTACCTGGGATAGAGTCAGAAGACAAGAAATTATGTCATTCTGCAAGTTATCCCAGCAGTAATATTTGAAATGTTAATTTAAGAAGTCTCTAAGAGAGACTGCATTCTTTATTCTTTCTTGGACCTGACAAGATCTATTTACCACACATCTGCCTTGCTGCTCTAATTAAGTGTACTAGGGAATAGGGTTGCTACCCCCTCCATTTTTTTTCCGGACTCTCTGGAAATCAAACTGATTCTCCGGTAGTCTGGAAAACATTGTACAAACTCCGGTATTCTGTTTCAAAAAGGAAACAGACTATCAGAGTTTGTAAATCGGCTGATTAACTATGCTTTTTTTTTTTACAGAAAAGCATAGTAAATCAGCCAAAAGCAGGTAGCAGGAACAAAGAAAGAGGGTGATTCCTGCCGACTGATGTCATCGCGACATCACAAAATGGGCAGAATGTGGGCGGGAGAGTGGTGGGGTGAGTGGGGTTACTGGTGATGTGAGGGATTGTGGCTTTACTCTGGTTTTAGCCACGAAGGAAGGTGGCAACCCTACTAGGGAACACTATAATTCTCTTAGATATAGTCAGGAATATAGCAAAGCTTAGCTTAGGCAGTTTCTTTCTTTATTTGAGACTGTCCTACAATGTTGTTTTAAATATTTCCTGTGATTTTGAATTCTGCTGTCCCTGTAAATATGTGCTGAGTGTTTTCTTGTTCTTTTATTATTTATTATTAAATACATTTAAACCTTTCATTGTGGCTGATCTTTGGGAGACTTACAGTTCTGAAAGTACCTGCATATTTATTTGGTGATACTGTAGGCCACTCCTAACAGCCTTGTTCTTGATCAAACTACCATTTGTATTGATAGTAACATTACACAGTAAGATTGGACACCCTTTGTTACGGGCCTTAGAGTAGCTGATAAGGAGCTGGCTGGTGGCAGTAATAACTACCTTACAGTCTGAGCAGAAGGGGGCATAGCTACTAAACCTGTGCCAGTCTTTCCCAGGTGTGTGTGTGTGTGTGTGTGTGTGTGTGTGTGTGTGTGTGTGTGTGTGTGTGTGTGTGTGTGTGTGTGTGTGTGTGTGTCTATAAATCAAACCTCAAAGTGTGTGTGTGTGTGTCAGCTACTTGGGCAGGAACACAAAGCACTGGTTGGACAGAGCTGGAGGTACTGGCTTGGCCACTCAGCTGAGATATCAACTCTATAGCTGTGCTAGTGGGGAGTTTTACTGGGAATCTGGAGAGAGGGGGAGAAACCAGCCCCAGACTGACTGTGATCTCTGCGTGCTCTTAAGGGAAATTGCACTTTACAGTGGGTGTACTTGTTATCCACCCAGTGTGTACGACCCCCACTGCTGCCAGTGGTGAGGACTGAGGCTCCTTGATTACTGGGCCAGTGGTGGGGGTATCACAGATCCTATGATTGTTAGTAAGGATAATTAAAAGGAGAGGACCCAGAATAGATCTCTGTGGTACTCCCAAGGTTACAGGCAGTAGTGAAGAGAGATTTTGTTCCCATTGTAAAGTTTGCTGGCGATCATTTACATATTGCTGGAACCAAGTAAGTGCAGAATGGATAGGTTTAAGTTCTGAGAATGTAGTTAAGAGTTTAGAATGAGAGACAGTATGAAGAACTTTGCAGAGATCAAAATAGATGGAGGAAACTAAACTGCCTTTATTGCGATGGTGGCTAATAATGTTAGTAAAGTTAACAAGGACAGTGGTGGTACTATGATTAGGATGGAAACCATGCTGAGTGTTAGATTAAAGACTGTTGGTTATTACATGGTTTAAGATTTGTGAATGGATGCACCTCACAAATATTTTAGATTATGGTGATAGTACAGCTATTGGCCAATAATTTAATAATTCTGTCGAGTTTTCACCTTAATGTAGAGGGATGATATACAATGCTTTCCAAATTTTGGGGACTTGTTTTCTTAAATGGACCGATTTATTAATATGGACAGTGGATAGGATATTGCTTCTGCAGCGATTTTTAGATATCTGGCAGGTGGATAGTTGGCAGCAAATGTAGTAGGTTTAAGCCTTTTGAGATATTTTACTGTGGTGTTTATTAGGACAGGCTGGAAAAAGAAGTTATTGGGATCAAGCATGGGAACTATATGAGTCTGGGTAGGGGAAGTTTGTGAGGGCTAGTATAGATTCAGTGAAGTATCTGTTAAATTGTGAAGCTATGCTGTTTTTAGTATTGGTGATTGTTGGGGAGAGAGTATTAGTTTGTCCTGGCTAGGATTATTTGATCACAGCCCAGAATACTTGTGGGTTTCTTTGATTTTTTGATTGGATACTGTTACAGTAATTTATTTTGCCCTATCTAATATGTTTTTCAGATTTATTTCATAGTTCTTGCTATGTTGCTAGTTGTTTTGTTGTTGAGACATTTCTTCCAGCCTTATCTCTAGTTTTTAACAGAGATCTTGTTTGTTTGGTTAGTCAGGGGGCATAATTAGATTTTATCCTTACTGTTCTGGGGGGGCAAGATGTTTAGGATACTGAGGAAGGCTGAGTTGAAGTATTCAACTGCAGTATCTAAATAGAGATTTTTAATTGGTGTTAATTGGTGCCCAATTGCATTTTTTAAAACTAGTTATGAAGTCTTGGGGGATAATTTTTTTTGCATCTCGGATTTGGTGGTAAATGGTAAGTTTTTGTGGATTTACACGGTGTCAGAGAATGTAAAATGGAATATGGTCACTGAGGCTGAGAGACAGCCACTCAGAGTGTAGGTATAAATTTGGCATGTTTGTAAGCATACAGTCCAGGACTGAATGTTTGTTTGATGTTTTGTCTACTATAGTACAAGTTTGGATTGTCTGTGAGAAACCATGTAGGTTAATGTGGTCAGTGGGATTTTAAGAACTACAGGATAACCAGTCCACATTAAAGTCATCCATTATAATTGTTTCCTGAGGAAGGGATGCTGTTGTCCAACTTAGGGTGTGTTCTAGAGTACTCAGATTGTTCCCAGGTGGGCTGTAGGCTTCAACTATGTTCAGATATTTCTTTGGATTAATTGTTAGTTTAGTAAACTGTATTTCAGTGTTGTTAAAGTATGGGATGGTTAGGTATAACATTTCTAAATTTAGATTGTTTTTGTACAGAAAGATGATACCACCACCTCTTTTCTGTTGTCTATCTAGCCTATGTATATTATATCATGGGGGAAGTATTTTGTTGCTGGAGATGTCTACTTTTAGCAAGGTTTCTATTATAAGGGCTGTATCTGGAGTATATATAACAAGGGCGACATGCAAATCTTGAATTTTGCTCATGACGCTTCTGAGATTTATATTAAGTAGTAAGTCAGCACTTATTCTGGGGAGAGTTAATAGCTGATAGAGTGTGAAGATCTAGATGGGATGGACTGGTTTGGAGGGCAATGTTGGGGTGAATATCCCCACTAAGTAAGTATGAGCTGTGTTGCAATATGAACTATAAATTTTAAGTATTTTGACATAAATATTGTACTTCTGTGTAACATTAGGATAAGACTGTTGTGTGATTAAGGTAAATGGTACATGATTTATGTTTGTGGGATTATAGATAGCTGGTGCGATTATTACATTTGGATGCTTTAATTGTAGTGGGTCTGGGAAGGGGTAGTGTACGTAGACTGTGTGTTAAGTTCTATATAAGAGGTTATGTGAGCCGTAACAGATAGAAATAGCAGGGTAATGAGTAGAAAGTTATCATATTGCTTACTACTCGTGTTTCTGATCTAGGTTAAAGGAATAATGTTATGGTTGGGTAGGAATAATTGTTAGTTGTAAACTGAGTTTTGATATGTGGAGGATTTAAAACTATTACTTTGTCTGGTTGTAACTTATAAATTAAAATATGTAACAGGTAGTTAAGTAAGAGGAGTGTGATATATACAATGTAATTGGATAACTGGGATGATATAAATATGGATGTTTCTTTGTTGTGATTGGATTGCTTTATTTAGGGGGAGTGGCTATTTGGAAATAAGTTTAGGCATAGTGGGGGTGGGTGGGAAATGGGGGTAGGATATGGGGAGTGGAGGCAGCCCAAGAGAAGCAAGGGCAAATGGAGCAAGTAGAGCCAGTCACTGTGCTTGAGACCAGAAAAAAACACAATCAACAAAATGATCAGGGTTGAAGATAAGTAAGAAGATAAAGGTACTGTACTCCCTTAATAGGTTTTAGTTTTAAAGCAAGTAGTTTTTATTTATTTGTAAAAAACACTCTGTGGAAACTAACATATTACAGTATTCACAAAACAGCTATAGGGTAATTTTAATATTACACACAAGAAACAGCTATAAGGAGAAAAACAACAGCTTTAGGTAATTAGATTTACTATTCTGCCAAACAACAACTCAGGGGAGAATAATAAAGCTATAGGTAATTTTGCTTACTGTTTTACCCAACAACTAAGGGGAGAAAAATACACATGAAGTTTATTTATCAGACTTGTGTGTGAGAGGTAGATAAAACAGATGCTGCTTGAATATTGTCCCTGGTGGTGTGCTGTCCAAATACCTGAATAACAAGCCAGTTAAATAATCAGAATCCTGACCGTGACCTGCATTGATTTTTTTGATTTTGTAAGTTTCTTTCTTCCAGCACTTTACAGTTGCCGGTCACTTGAGTGAGTTCACCAAGCACAGTTAAAAGAAATTACAGCTGAAATACTGAATATTTTCAGGGATAGTTGTTAGAGTTAGTGTAAATGATTTTTTTGATGGTGTAAGTTTCTTTCTTCCAGCACTTTACAGTTCCCGGTCACTTGAGTGAGTTTACCAAGCACAGTTAAAAGAAAGTACAGCTGAAATACTGGATATTCTCAGGGATAGTTGCTAGAGTTAGTGTAATGGGGAGCACAAAGGACCAGTTGTCAGATGACCAGTATGTTTTTTTTTTAATTTTTAAAATATAAGTATTCACCAAGTTAGTCTTCTGGTATGGATTTCTGTCCTCTTGGATACAATGCCTGCAATAAACTCCTGGCTAAAGTAAGAAAATCATCCTTATGAACAGACAAAATGTCAATGGGTGAGCAATGCCTAATGTTTTTCCCCCTAGGGACATCCCTCGAAGAAAAAAGACAGAGATGGCACTTCAAGAGCTCTCTTTTCCTGGCACATCCAATTAGAGCCTCCCAGATACAAAGCTGATGATATTCACATGGCCAAATTGGAAACTGGAACAGGTGCAGACGATGCAGCTAACCACCAGTTCACAGTGGCAGAACAAATTACACCAGTGGAACCTGGAGAAACCAGTGAGTGGTCTGATTAACAAATGTCCACTGCAGAGTTACCCACCAGCAGCTGAAACACTGTTCAAACACACACTGTAGGCAAGGTTTACTATTCTGGTGTTTCTCATCTTAGGTACAGTGGGAGAAGAAACAGCAGGACTGGTGTAAGAATCCATGTTGTAGACATGGAAGAATTCTGATTGCCGGTAAGCACTGCTGGAAAGATTCAGTTTGGAAGGTAAGTTTAATGAAAAAACAAGTTAAGTGCTTTCTTCCCACAATACAGGGACTTCGTTTAAATGCAACTGAGTATCCAGGTATTAATGAGTCCATATCTATTTCAAGTGTCTTAAAAAACATTTTAGGATAAGATTTTAGTTTTTAGTTAGTCAAAGTATAGTATAAAATGTCTCAGAGGGCGACACAATAAAGCCCCAGCAGACGGCTGAAATCCACTCCAAACAAATTTATTAAATATCCACACAGCATAAACGTCAAGACAAGTATACGTTTTCATTTTAGCAACTTCATCAGTATCATTAATTATTTAATTGACCACATATCTTAATTGGTGAAGGTATTTAAGCTTTTTGTAAGATCATCATCCTATATCTGATGAAGTTGCTAAAACGTATACTTGTCTTGACATTTATGTTGAGTGGATATTTAATAAATTTGTTTGAGTAGATTTC
The DNA here is from genome assembly GCF_019279795.1 of Protopterus annectens. Taxonomy (NCBI): domain Eukaryota; kingdom Metazoa; phylum Chordata; order Ceratodontiformes; family Protopteridae; genus Protopterus; species Protopterus annectens. Next base: position 787,138,869 of record NC_056746.1, on the reverse strand, counting down.
AGCCGTCTGCTGGGGCTTTACTGTGTCACCCTCTGAGTCACTTTCTGTTGTTTAGTGGTGGTTTTGGTGACTCTGTGGACTAATTTTCTTGCTTATAGTATAAAATGTATAACAATAATGAATTGATTGTCAAGTATTTAATTGAATTTAATTGCATTGCATAATTTTTAATTGTTTAATTAGGTGTTCTATTTAAGGGCTGGGTTGGTTTGTGAAAATTGTTCTGAGGAAGTCTCTGTATTGTGGAAAGAAAGCACTTAACTTTTATTTTTCATTAATGTTGTGGCCCTTCAGTTGCTGTGCTGTTTTTGGTTCTGCAATTTGTTCCTGTGGTGGTTTTGTTTGTACGAGGTGTGGTAAAGCAATGAAGGGGTTGGCTTTTAATGGAGACATAGTGGAATTGTTGCAGCAGATTAACCAGCAACTGGCTGTACACATCACACAAATTCAAACTCTTATGGGCAAACAAAACAGTTTGAGTAATATTTTTGGTAGCTTGGGCTACCTTTAACCCAGCCAACACAGCGTTCGCAACCTGAACAGACAATTGAGGTAGTAAAAGGCTTGAGTTCAGGTGAAGGTGAAAATCTTGCTCATAAAGCAAAGGCTGTTAATAACATGGAAGCAGCAGCTTGGAAGAACACCTTTGATTTCTGTATGAGAGAAGGACGTAGTACATCTGGTCAACAAGAATCTTTGACAACTGTTGAAAGGCTGAAGCAGTCTGAAAAGGATATGGTGACTTTCAAAAAACTGAAAATGGAAATTGCATATTTGGAGAGAAACACTGAGTTGGAGCAGGTTCTGCAAGGTTTACATATGTGGAAGTACCCAAATGGTGCAGAAGGTAATACAGACTTTGTAAATGATTTACATGCACTATTTCACTGTATGGGCATTGAGCTAATGAAGCTTATGGTCAAACATAATTCTCAAGCATTGGAAACTTTATCCAAGGAATTGGATGAGAAGAATAAAAGGATTCAGAGTGATTTGATGTTTGATCATCATCAGATAAATTATGTCAATGTTTTTACAAATGTGGACAATGTTTGTGGCAATATATATGTATGGAAGTTAAATAAAATTAAAAGAGACGTGAATGAGTTTTCTAAAGGGAAGGTGTATCCGTTTTCCCCAGGTTGCCATGCCAATGGTGTTGAGGGAACCAACAGTGAGCGGAGCGGAGAAGAGGAAGTGACATCAGAGATGAGGTTTCATCATGAGCAATGTACACATCCTCAGCAACCTAACACTATGGATGACAGTGTAAGGCGTTCAGAGAGGTTACAGGGAAAAGGAGAGCAGACTCATTTTTCAGGGAACACCTACAGGGACTTTGTGGTGCAAGGGGCCAGACCAAAGAATGGAAGGAACCAGTCAGAAGCAGACCAATTACTAGACATGGCTTTTGCACTTATAAATGATGTAAGTGTTACAAATGAGAGTCCATTTAGTGATGGTGTTGCTGGTCTTTTTTCGAAAATATGCTATTTAATGTTTGCTGTATAGATAATGTTGCTCATAGTTATATTAATAGTAATATGGACAATCAAAATGATGAGGCTGAGTCAAGACATGATAAAAATGTAGCATATGCATTTGCTATGAATTCAAGTGATGTATTATGTAATGCGTGTTCAGACATTGATATACTAATGCAATGTTTAGAAAATGATGACACCCTTGGAAATGGGTTTGAACCATGAGTGATCTGTAATGCTGTTGGAGATTTTAAAGTGTATAATTATTCTGCTAAATCTATAGGCACAGAACATACAAACCTATTAGCAAAAGGTTTTATGTTTGTCCCAAGAAGAAGAGGGAAGGTAACTGACACTCTGATAGATTTGAAGTGTTTTACACGCAAATTAAACTTAAAGGTGTGGTTTAACACCAATGAGGATACAGTTGTAAGACATGGACACGTATTAAAAAAGCCAAGTGTGTTCAATCCCCCTTTGAATAATTTGATAAGGGTTTTTGAAATAGTATGTGAAAAAGATATAAGGCATGTGTACAAACAAAATGGTAAAAAGTATGAATGTAATCTGACTAAGGAAGAGGAAGAGTTGTTAATGGGTATGGCCAATGACAAAAACATCCAAATAATGAACCCGGATAAGGGTAATGGGGTGGTGATAACGGATAAGGGAGACTATTTAAATGGGATGAATGCCCTTTTAATGGATGGGACATACGAGGAAAGTTCACTAAATGAAATTCATATAACATATAAGAAAATAGATTTAATACTGGAGGATATGTTACATCAGGGACAGATTAATAAAGAAGAATTCTGTTATTTAGAGAATGAACACCCCATGATACCCAATATATCTGAAATACCCAAGATCCATAAAAGATTAAAGGATCCAAACTTTTGACCTATAGCGGATGGAAAGCGTTCTAAGACCTGCTTCATTAGTAAATATCTGGATGTAAATTTACAAACAGGTCTGATGGCATTCCCTTATATTACTAGGGATTCGTGGCAGTTCTTAGAAAAGTTGGGACAGACTGAAGTTATTAATGACATAATGTTGGTAACTATAGATGTTTGTGACATTTTTTCAGTTATACCACACGAGGAGGGATTGGCATGGCTAGAAATTCAGTTATTTAAAACAGGACTACATGACCAAGATCAAATTAGTAAATATATAACCCTAATGGAAACATTATTAAAAAACAATAATATTTACTTCAAAGGACAAGACTATAAGCAAGCAACTGGAGTAGCAATGGGGGTAGCTTGTGCCCCCATTTTTGCTAATTAAGTCATGTCCTATTGGAAACAAGACTTTATTATGAAAGGGATTTATTTTTCCAAGATTTTATATTATACAAGATTTTTGAATGATTTATTTGTGGTGTGGAAGAACACTGAGGTAGAATTAAATGAATTTTTTGAATATCTCAATAATTCAGTGGACTTCCTGGAGTTTACTTATGTTTATAGCAGGACACATATTTCCTACTTAGATGTAGATTTAAGAATAGATTTTGAGAACAAGAGATTCGTGTCAGCAATATATAGAAAACCTACATTTTCTAATTCGTACTTTGAATTTACCAGCTGGCACCAGTATCATCAAAAAAAGTCGATCGTGAAAGGGCAATTAGTCGGGTTGCCAGAATGGTAGGGTCTGATGATAAATTTTTGGATGAGGTCCAGTTTACATTGCAGCTTTTCAACACAAGGGGATATCCAGTAGATTTATTAAATAAAATAAGTGAGGACGTTATACATAAACGCATGGAAGGAGTATATAAACCCATTTTAGGAAATGGACATGAGATTAGTGAAATATATTACATAAGCAGACAAGGTAGATTAATGAATAAGTTTGGTTTGAGTTTTATTACTACATTTAATCAAGATGCCAATGAAATTTCTGAAATAATTAAAAATAATTGGGAAATTTTATATTATGATCAAAATGTGGGGCACAAGGTGGGTAAGGTACCCAAAATAGTGTTTAGAAAGGCTAGATCATTTAAGAATATTTTATAAGTAAGTGGTAAGTTGAATAGTGTGTATAATAATAGACTGCAGGGCAATTTTAAGTGTGGGATGTGTATGTTTTGCCCCCATATTTTAGAAACTGGGGATAATTTTAACCTAAATGGTAGGGATATTTTTATAAAAGGACACTTCAATTGTTGTAGTCAAAATGTGGTCTATATAGCAAAGTGCCAAAATTGTCCTATATTTTATATAGGGAAAACAAGTAGTTTTTTTAAGAGTAGAATTTGAGAACATATATTGGATATTAAATATGGCAAAATGACCACTGCTTTGAGTAGGCATATAAAGGAATATAATGACCATGTTTTTAAGTTTTTAGTGTCCCGTTCGATTCTCAGCTAGAGCGTCTTCTGTGTGGAGGCATGCGTGAATGGGCGTGCCTTCGTTGAAGGTTGTGCGTCAGGGCTGGTAACTCGGCACGTAAAAATCCACTACCAAACATTAGCGGACCGGAGTTCCGCTGTGGCGACCCTTAACTGGGATAAGCCGAAAGACACACACACAGCAATACAATTGGTGAAAGATTCACAAGGGAAATGTTTGGATGTACACCTGGATATATGTGAGTTGAAATGGCAGTTATGTTTAAATGCAACTGAGTATCCAAGTATTAATGAGTGCACATCTATTTCAAGTGTCTTAAAATTAAAAAGCATTTTAGGATAAGAGTTTAGTTTTTAGTTAGTCGATGTATAGTATAAAATGTATAACAATAATGAATTGTCAAGTATTTAACTGAATTTAATTGCTTGCATAATTTTTAATTGTTTAATTGGATGTGTTATTTAAGGTCTGGGTTGGTTTGTGGATACTATTCTGAGGAAGTCCCTGTGTTGTGGGAAGAAAGCGCTTAACTTGGTTTTTCATTACAATTGTGGCTCTTCAATTGCTGTGCTGTGTTGTTTTTGCTTCTGCAGTTTGTTCCTGTGGTGGTTTTGGAAGGTAAGTTGTCAGACAAATGTTCACAAGCAGCAAACTCACTTACATTTCCCCGCACGGGCCCTCTATGCAGAAAAATTCAACTCCCTTTCACAAAAAGTGAATTGAGAGAAAACAAGAAATTAAAGTAAGAAGTCACCAACTGTACGCAAGTACCAAAACACTCAACATTTTAAGCACATAAAAACACTTTCCAATCATTAAATTCTTACACCTCAGTTAAAATGTCTCAAAAACAGCTCCAGTATTCAATGAAAAGTTAGATTCTAAAAATTGCAGTTTCTGACAAGAAACTTCTGATATTAATAAAGGTGCCAGTACTCTTCAGAAAATAAAAAATACATCAGAAATACTTGAAAAGGCACCATCTTCTGTGTGGAAGGGTTCCCATATGGGGACATATCTGTCAGAAATGAAGCCTGCAGCCAAATGCTGCTCTTGAGAAGCCACAGAGCTTCTTTCCCTTGAAGTAGAAAGGAAATAGTGAGGTTTTCTACACTCTGACTGATTACTTCTCTCCAGGGGGCTAGCCAATCAAAAGTGACTGTAGACATTGGAAAGAGCCAAGACTTTTTGACGACTGCCTGGTTGTTGTAGCCTGGGCAGGATACACCCCAAATAGCTAAAGGATGCTGCAGCAGTGAGAATGATGAACATTTCATTACTCTCAAATACAGCAAGAAGTTACGCATTCTACTTTGTTTCATGACAAGAGATGATCACTGTTGCAGTAGACTTAACTATATGGGTTATATCCTGCCAAGGATACAACAGTCAGACAGCTTCCGAGTTTCATGGCACCTTACATGCTCCCAAACTGTCAAGCAGCTTGAGCTGAGTTGGCGAATAGAAAAGTTTTTGTGCAAAGCCTTACAGAGCTTTCCTACCAGCAGAGAGACAGGCTGAGCCCTGAAAGGACAACACCAGGAACAAAAAATAAACATCCACACCCTGACATAAAAAACATATAAAAAAATGGGGATGGAAGGAGGGAGCATCTACCATAGCAGTGATAATTTGAACATCTACTGTTATGGTAAGTTCAACTTACACAACTATCATACTGATCTCTGCTGCAGTAGCCTTATCTATATGGAGGTGGAAGGAGAAGAGTGCAAGAGCCTTTAAAGAATGGTCCTTGCAAAGGCTGATCTGGACGTAGAGAAGAAATCATGCATATAGTGCTTTGTAAAAGTATGTAAAGAGGACCAATGAGCAGCTTCTAGACTATTTCTAGAATCCAACACCCTTTCCAAAAAGCCATAGATGAGGCCAAGGCCCTAGTAGAGTCAGCCTTGACCCTTCCTGGAATAGTTTTGTTACGGTGAGTGTAACCAAAGCTAATGGCCTTTGGAAATGGTCTGTTTTGACACAGGATGCCTCTTCTACTTACCGTTACAAGAAAAGAATAATTGTTCTGAAGAAACATTCAGTTCTGTCATGATAGTACCCAAGTTGTCTGTCGACATCCAGGGGATGGAGTATTCTTTCTCCCTCATTTTTAGGTTCAGGAAAGAAAATGGGGAGAATGATAGTTTGGCTGAAAGTAAACTACGATATTACATGAAGCAAAAAGGATTAGTTCACAAAGAAACCCTGTCCCTATGTTCTGTCAGGGTTGACTCACCATAAGAGCTTACAACTCAAGTCAGCCAGATTAACTGTTTCAAATGGAGCGAGTATTAGCTTCTCTCACACAAAATTAAGATTCCAGTGAGGGGCAACCAGTTTTCTTGAAGACCTCTTATGCAAAACCCCTTTCAAGATCATTTTGGCATGAGACTGCACTGAAAGGGAGCATCTGAGGGCAAGCATGCTGAACTGTATGGTGAACTAACCTTTACAGAGGAATAAGAAAAGCCACTGGAAAGTAACTCACACAAATATTGTAAAAACAAAGAAAGTACAGTAGTGTAAAGTCTTGCCATATCAGTATATGTCACCCTCTTCACTGTTGCAGTATTCATAACATTAGGGATCCTCTGCTTAGGGCAGCCTAATGTCCAGCCAGTATACCAAAGCCTTAGGTTGCTTTAAGGTATACTGTATGTCAAATGTATGTTCGTTGCATAGTGTAGGGCATAAAGGTGATATCTGGACATACCATCCTCAGAAATGTAAGCCCCAGTAGGAAAACCTGTCCAAGGAAAACCAAGCGTTAACCAGTACATCAAGAAGAGAAATGGACCAGGGGAGGGAGTGAATACTGCAACAGTGAAGAGAAAGACATCTATAGTTATGGTAAGATTTTCTACAACTGTACTATGTCCTCCCATTTCACTGTTGCAGTATTTATAACATTAGGGAGAGTGCCAAAGCTCAGGAAGAAACCTGGGAGGAGGAAGGACCAGCACAGCTCTCCAGGAAGCCATGAAGAATGTCTCTAGCAAAACCTGCTCTAGCTCTGGAGATTCCATCAAACTTGTAGTGCTTGCAAAATGTATACACAGAGGTCCAGGCAGCTGCCTCAAGAAAAGAGTTAGTATCCAAATCCTTGAAAAAAATGTACCAGAAAAAGCCACAGCCCAAGTAGAATGAGCCTCAACATAACAAGGAAGGCTCTTACCATGAAAATAACAAAAATAATTTTTGAGATCCAAGAAGAAAACATCTGCTTGGATACATTTAATCCCAAGGACCTGGGATGAAAAGGAAACAAACAGCTGATCAGACTTCCTAACAGTCTTAGTCTTATCCAAATAAAATCTGAGTTACCTATGCACATCCAACGTGTGAGCACCTTCTCATTGGAAGATTGTGGAGAAGGGAAAAAAGTGGGCAAATAAACTGATTACCGGACAACTCATTCACTACCATGGGCATACAAGAAGGATTAATACACAAGGACACCCTGTCCTTATGAAATACCAAAAAAGGAGGACAAGCCATAAGAGCTTGAAGCTCAGACACCCATCTGGCAGAAGAAAGGGCTAACAAAAGAAATCTTCCAAGAGCAATGTTGCAAGGAAGTTGAAGCTGCAGGTTCAAAAGGAGCCAATGTCAATTTCTCTAAAACAAAATTAAGATCCCAGGGAGGAGGACCAGGCTTCCTGGGAGGCCTAATATGAAGGACACCATTAAAGAACTGTTTAGCTTCAAATCTAGAAGCTAAAAGAGGAGATAAAGGCAGACAAGCAGAGGCAGCTGATAAGTGGGACGTAACAGAATAATAAGGCAACCCAGCATTGAGCAGTTTATACAAATAACAGAGAACCAACGGGACACCCACAGAAAGTGGATCCAGGTTACAAGAAAGACACCAAACAGAAAACATCTTCCATTTGGACAAGTAGGATTTCCTAGTATTGGGTTTCCTGGCCTACTGCAGGACCCTAAGCATATGCTCAGAAAATAGGTGGCTATGTGAAATCAAAATCCTGTCACCCACAGAGTCAGCTGAAGAGTGGAAAAGTGGGGATGGGTGAGAGATCCCTTGTCTTGTGTTAGAAAGTCCACACTGTGAGGTGATTTGTGATTATTTCCCTTGGCTAAATGCAGAAGAGGGAACCAATCCTGTTGCTGTCTTGGCCAAAATGGAGTCACCAACAAGAATTTGGGGGCGTCCTGTTGAATTTTGAACAGGATTTTTGGAATAAGGGGAAGGGGAGGGAAAGCATAAAGAAACAGCCCCTTCCAAGAAAAAGAGATGGCATCTACCTTTCACACCAGAGGACCTGGGACTCTGGCACAAAATAACAGAAGTTGTCTGTTCAGAGGGGACACAAAAAGATCTACTAGAGGAGTACCCCACTGGTGAACAATGTCCACAATCACATCCCTGTGCATCCATTCCTGGGACTGAGTTAAAGACCTGCTCAGAGTGTTTGCTGCAATGTTTTGACCTGAAGGAATGTAAAATGCCTGAACTGTCACTTGAGACTGGACAACAAGATCTCATACCAGGAGTGCCAACGGGTAAAGAAGATAAGATCTGTTTCCCTCTGTTTGCTTGCATACCACATCACTGTGGCATAGTCATTAAACAACTTCAGAGGTCCTGGGGAGAAAAGAAGAAAATCCTGAAGAGCCAGCAGAGGGGTTCTCATCTCTTTGGCACTGATGTGCACTTTCTGCTGAAGTGGAGACCAGACCCCCTGCACCTTTAGGAAGCCAAAAGCTGCTCCACATTCCACATCTGAAGTGTCTCTGAACAGCTCCTGAGAGGGAATAGGGGGATGAAAGGGAAACCCTTGATTTACAGACAACTGCTGGATCCACCAGTGAAGTTTCTTCTTGAAACAAAGTAAAAGAGAAACTACAGATTCTATGGGGTGAGCATGCTTAGCCAAACTGACTTCGGGAACCAATGAAACTTCCTCATGTGAAGTCTGGCCAGACAGAGCATAGGGATGGTGAATGCCATGAAATCCAGAGCTCTCAGAAACACTTTGGCTGTAATGGAAGCCAGAGGAAGAAGAGTTTGAAAGAAGGAAGTGAAGGTCAATTATTTGGGAGGAAACACAGATGCCAGCAAAGGCACCATCTGAATCCTGCAACCCAAAACAACATAGTCCTGAGGAGTCACAGAAGACTTTTTGAAATTTATTGTAAACCCCAGGCTCTGAAGAAGCAAGATGGGAAAAATAAAGATTTTGCAACAGAATCTCTGGAGAGGATGCCTGAAAAAGCAGGCAGTCCAAGTACGGAAGTACCTGGATCCCCTAAAGCCTGCAGAAAGCAATCACAGGAAGGAGGCATTTGGCAAATACCCTTGGGGCAGTAGAAAGGCCAAAGGGCAAAGCAGAGAACTGATAATACCAGGAAGCAACAAAGAAAAGCAAAAACATCCTGAAAAGGGGATGGATCGAAATATGGTGGTAAGTATACTTAAGATCCAGAGACACCTTATAAGCCTAAGGAAGCAGAAGGGGAAACAAAGTCTGAAGAGACAACATTTAAAAAGTGGGTACCTTCAGAAAAGTGTTCAGATGAAAGAGGTCTAGAATTGGTCTCCAAGTACCCTCCTTTCTGGGTACTAGAAATATCCTGGAGCAACCCCCTCCTTTGGGACACAGGCACCTCCTGAACAGTAAATACCCCGAGTCAAAAGGTCCAGAAGCACCTCTGGGAAAAAGGAGAGTTGCTCCCAAGGGGGCTGTTGAATACCCATAAACGGGGAAGGGATTTCCACACCATAAAATACCCCTGGTGAATAATGAAAGAACCCAGAAATCTTGTGTAATCTGTAGACAAACAGGAAGAGAAAAGAGAAACAAGTGACTGGGAAGAACAGGATAGTCAGACAGCACCTGCTTATCTGGAAAGGACAACTTCTGAGGCCCTGAAATCTGAGTAGCCTTAGCAGGAGGACCTGCCTGCCACCCTTTCTGCCCTTATGAGGACAGTGAGATTGCCTGCGAACAAAAGCTGGCTTACTGGGGTAGTTTCTCTGAAATTTTGGAACAGGAGAAAAAAACACATGTTTGGGTTCTTGTAAAGCCTTACCTTTATCTTGAATCGACTTAAAAAGATCAGTGTCAGCTTCACCAAACAAGTGTATATTATCAAGAGTGGCATCCATCAACTTAGCCTTCATATTTCTATTGTTCGGCATATACTTCTCAGAAGTACAGGCAAACACAGGAGGACTATGGCTAACCAAGTTCCCCGATGACTGCAAACTGGGAGCCATAACTGACTCTCCCGGTTGACACGGACATTCTCCAAAAGGGCCTTACTGAGACGGACACCTGGTGTCAAAGTCATGGTCTCAAGCTAAATGCCAAAAAATGCATAGTCATCCCGTTTGGGGAAAAAAGTACAGTTTTTTATCTACCATAAATGTAGATGTTCGAGTGTTCACCCTGCTGCAGTCATCAAACTCGGGTTATCCTACCGTCAGGCAGTCCCGCAGTCAGCCTGAGTTCCAAAGTCTTGGTCCGGCGTCGGTTGCTGTCGCTTCCTCCCTGACGTCAGTGCGCCAGGGGTATATAAGAGGCATCCGACGCCATTTTCTTCAGTTTTTCTTGCCCCAGATGTCAGGTGCCCCAATAGGTAGGCAATACATGTTGTTTTATATATATATATATATATATATATATATATATATATATATATACAAGCAAAAATGAAACAGTCACAAGCAAATATACCACAGAGGTTGTATAGGATAGAAAGGTCTGGATAAGTCCAGCTAGTTCAGAGGGGATGGAGGGAGGGTAACCTGGACTGCAGCAGGGTGAACACTCGAACATCTACATTTATGGTAGGTACAAAACTGTACTATGTTCATCATGTTACCCTGCTGCAGTCATCACACTTGGGTTGAATCCCAAAGCTAAGGATGGGTGGTGGAGTTAAACAGGGTTAGAAGAGGCTAGTAGGCCCTGCAAAACTGCAGTGGCAAAGCCAGCCCTAGTCTTAGAATATAGAGGTAAGTGATAGTGTTTGGTGAAGGTGTGCACTGAACTCCAAGTTGCAGCTTCCAGAATATCCTTGGTTGGTACCCCCCTGAGAAAGGCTGCTGATGTAGCTGTGGCCCTGGTGGAGTGGGGCCTAATGCTAGTAGGTACCGGTTTCCCATGATGTGTGTAGCAGAAACGTATGCAATGACCTATCCATTTTGAAATGGTCTGTTTTGAGATAGCTTTTCCTTGTGTTCCTGCAGCATAGGCTACAAAGAGCTGGTCAGAGTTTCTGAAAGCCTTGGTTCAATCCAAGTAGTAACGTAATAGTCTGTGAATGTCCAAAGAGGGCAGGAGTCTTTCTCCTTTGCTCTGGGGATTTGGGAAAAAGGTGGGCAAATGAATGGTTTGGTTTAGGGTCACACTGGATACCACTTTTGGCATAAAGGAAGGGTTAGTTCGCAGAGAGACTCTGTCTTGATGAAAAATGAGGAAAGGCTCCACTGACATTAGTGCCTGTATGTAGCTCTGAGACTCTCCTAGCTGAAGTTATTGCTAGCAGCAGGGCAGTTTTCCATGAAAGAAACTTTAAATCAGCTGAGAAAGCTGGTTCAGAGGGTGGCAGTGTAAGTTTTTCCAGAACAAAGTTGAGATCCCAAGTAGGTGTTGGCGCTCTCCTGGGCGGTCTTATGTTCTTAGCCCCTCTGAGGTACTGCCTTAGGACTGGATGTGAAAATAAAGGAGGATCCGTGTTGTAATGAGCTGAAATTGATGAGGCGTGGATCTTAATAGATAAAAAAGAAAGTCCTTTGTGCAACATCTCAGTCAGATATTGTAGAATCTGAGGAATGTTTGGGTCAAGGGGATTTTGGCCTTTAGCCTCAGGCACAAAATCTTTTCCATTTGGCTGAATAGGTTTTCCTGGTGCTGGGCCTCCTGGCCTCCAGAATGACATCCATAACAGCTTTGGATAGTGGTGTTAGTTGATTGCTTAGGTAATTTGCCATGCAGCCAGGTTTAAAGTCTTGAGCTGGCTGTGTAGAATTTGATTGTCTTGCTGGGTGAGCTGGTGAGGAATTTGTGGTAAAATCCATGGTGGGCCATAGGCCATGTTCTTTAGAATTGGATACCAGTGTTTGCGTGGCCAGTCTGGTGCAATGACTATCATTTGTGGTCTCTCTAATCTTTCAGCAGCACCTTTGCTAGAAGAGGCAGTGGAGGAAAGGCATACACTGTTAATGTTTTCCAACTGAATGGGAGGGCGTCCACTTTCCAAGCTTGTGGGTGGAATGTCCTTGTACAAAATTTTTGAAGTTGGTAGTTTTGGGGATTGGCAAACAGATCTATGTCTGGGCATCCCCATTTTTGAGTTATCATTGCAAATACTTGTGGATCAGTTTCCACTCGTGGGGATCCATGATGTTTCTGCTTAGGTCGTCTGCCAATGTGATTTTCTTTCCTGGCAGGAATTGTGCTTGTAGTTAAACTTGATAAGACAGTGCTGTGCTCCACAAGGCCATTGCTTGCCTGCATAGAGGGTAGGAATGTGTGCCCCCTTGCTTGTTGATGTACCACATTAATGTGGTATTGTCCGTCTTTATCAGTAGTTGTCCTGGGTGTAAGAGGTCCTTGAAAGCTGTGAGGGCATTCTGTACTGCTAGCATCTCCTTTTGATTGATATGCAGACGCCTTTGATCTGTAGTCCATTTTCCCTGAATGCACTGTCCTGCCATGTGTGCTCCCCAGGCATAGTCCGATGCATCTGTTGTCATAGTTTGCCTGGCTGTGGGTAATGTGAAAGGCTGACCCTTGTTGAGGTGACATGCCTGTGCCCACCATAGAAACTCCTGTTGAAGGCAGGGAATGAGTGGAATCATTGTTTCCAAACTGTGGCTGTGCTGAGACCATACGCTTTTCAGGTACCACTGTAATTTCCTCATATGCAGTTTTGCAAATGGTATTAGTAGTATGCAAGATGCCATGAATCCTAAGGCCTGCAGAATTTTTCTTGCATGGAGTTGGGTCTTTGTTGCCATTATTTTGAAGTATTGAGTCAGCCGTTGTTGCTCGTCTGGCGTGAGATAAGCCATCTGGGCCGTTGTATTTAAGCTGGCACCCAGGAATATTATGTTTTGTGAGAGCACTAGTTTTGATTTCTTTTCATTTACTGTGTACTCTAGGCAACTTAGAAGGTGCTTGACAAATGCCAGATGTTTTAAAAGAATGTCCTTGTTTTCTGCTTGAATAAGGCAGTCATCCAGGTATGGGTATATTTGAATTCCTCTTTGTCTGCAGTATGCAATTACTGGTGCCAGGCATTTTGTGAAGACCCTGGGCACAGTAGATAAGCCAAAGGGCAGTGCAGAGAATTGGTAATGGGTTGAACCTGCAATGAAGCGGAGGTATCTTCTGCAATTTTGTCTGATAGGGACATGCAGGTATGCCTCCTTGTGATCCAAGGTTACTAGCCGAGCCTTCTTGCCCAGCATGGGAAGAAGCTGCTGTAGTATTAGCATCTTGAATCTTGGTACTTGCAGATAGGTGTTCAGAACTGAAAGATCCAGAATGGGTCTCCATGCTTTATCCTTTCTGGGGACAAGAAAGAGTCTTGAGTAAAAACCTTGTCCTTGCTCCTGTGTAGGTACCTGTTGAATGGCTCTCATGTCCATGAGGGCTGCAATTTGTATTTGTGCCTCTGCCCATTGATTTGGTGGCAGGTTTGGCATTCCTTTTATCCTTGGCAAGGTATGAAAGTGGAATCTGTATCCTTGAGATACAATGTTTAGGACCCATTCGTCTTTTGTGATGATGTGCCAGCTGTCTGCAAAAAGTGTCAATTTTCCTCCCAAGGGAGCTGCCAAGAGAGATTTGCTTGGTAGTTGGAGGGTTGAGTCATTGTGTTTGTCTTTTGCTAGCTTGGGGCCTGTCCTCACCTCCTTTCTGGGTTGTGGCCCCCCATTGGCAAAGTTTATAAGGGCCTTGTGACTGACCTCTGCCCCTTGGGCGTCTGTATTTGCCCCTCTGTGGTCTATCAGAAGCTGGAAAGGACCAGTTTTTTGTTGGCCAATTTCTGCTGAAACAAGGGGGTTGTACCTGTAGGAAATCCTTGACCGTCTGCATAGACTTTGCCTTATCCTCCATTTTCTTTAAAACCTCTTCTGCTGTGACACCAAATAAGACATCCTGCTGTAAAGGTGCATCCAATAATTTTGCTTTAACATGATCAGGTAGGGTTTGTTCATTTAACCAAGCATGTCTGCATATGACAGACCCAGTAACAGTTGCTCTACAGGAAGCTTCCAATGAATCAAATCCACATTGTAAAGTATGTTTGCCCGCCTGTTCAGCTGCGTGCAACAGATCCTGCATTTCTTTGAATTCAGCCTGTTCAGAATGTGTGTTCAGTTTTAGTTTTAATTGAGACATTAGGTATTGCTGATATTTCAGCATGTGGAACTAACAATTTAATGCTCGCATAGCCAGAGTAGCTGAGGTGTATATCTTCTTTCCCCATCTATCTAGAGCTCTGGAATCCCTTTCAGAGGGTACAGGATTTTTTGCCATAGAAGCTTTAGCCCCTTTGGGACCCTGGGAGATTGTTTCTGGGTCAGCCAGAGGGCTTTTATAAAGGAATTTGTGTGTGTCATGTACTCTGTAGCATAAGTCTGGTTTGGCTGGAGCAGGAGGAAGGGAGTCTGGATTTAGGCTAGACTCTAAGTAAACATCATCCACAATATCTAAAACTGGAGGGATAGCAAGTGGTCTGTGCTGTGGTAGTAAAAGAAACTCTCGGAGCCTTTTCTTAGAATCAGAGTAGTCCTTGCCTTCCCAGTGGAAATGTTCCCTCGTGGTATGTAAAGTTTCCCCGAAGGAGTAGTCTTCAGAGGGAGATGCTGAGGGAATAGAGTCTTCAGCATCAGAATCTTCATAAGGGGGAATAGCGTAATCCTGTTCCTCGGACGAATCTGAGGAAATAGAAACCTGGTCAGAGGAACCATAGTCCTCCCCTTGTCTAGGCCTTTTATCAGGAGGGGGATGGGAACCCCTGATAAGGGAAATCAAATCTTCAGCCATCTTAAGCATCTGTTTCTTAGGCATGGGGCCTTGAACAGGAGACTGATGCACAGTCTTTTTTGGTTTTAATGGAGTCTTTTGCTTAGCAGATTTAATGGTGAGTGTAGTCGGTCTGAAGACACCTTCTGAAACCAAAGGCGTTTCTACTGCACTGGGATCACCCTCTGCTCCGGTGTCGGAAGGGCCTAATGAAGATGGTTGTGACGGCCTAGTACACTCCACTTGAGAATCCAAAGCTGTCTGGGGTTCCATTCCCGCAGTCGTCAGGGGCTGCGTAGGCACCTCACTGAAAACCGGAGAACCGGCGACAGGCCCAGCAGTGGCCTCGGAGTCAGGCTTGGTTCTAGGCTGCCTGTCCTTATCCTTGCATTTTTTAAGCATGTCGGTCGTCGGCTGCTCCGACGGCATGATATAATTAAATTTCCTACCAAAGTAATGTCGTGCAAAGTCAAAACGGCGTTTGATAGTTCGTTTATTAAACCTAGCACAAAACCGACAACCTGTGAAGTCATGGTCTGGGCCTAGGCAAGGAATACAATAAGAGTGGAAGTCCTTATGAGGTATTTGCTTCCCACAAGAAATGCAATTGTTAACTTTTTCTGACATCGGACTGAGGTAAGAAAAGGTTCCCCAATGGGGTACTTAGCTTTATAGAAGACTTCGGACTGAAATTCGATTCGAAAATCTCAGGTGTCGGCCGACCGGCACTTGCAAACTGCTTCTGCTTCGGGCACCGCGCGGCAAGAAAGACTGAAGAAAATGGAGTCGGGTGCCTCTTATATACCCCTGGCACACTGACGTCAGGGAGGAAGCGACAGCAACCGACGCCGGACCAAGACTTTGGAACTCAGGCCGACTGCGGGACCGCCTGACGGCAGGATAACCCTAGTGTGATGACTGCAGCAGGGTAACACGATGAACATCAAAACACCCATGAATTACCACATAGGTGGCAGCCCCCTTAATATAGAAGATGTAATAAGAGATCTAGGGACCCAGGTAGATAGTAATCTCTCCTTTGACAATCATAATGCCAAAGTAGTTAGGAAATCCTTCTATGTAGCCCATCTAATTACTAAAGGGTTCACATCTACAAATAAAGAGGTTATAGTGCCCCTCTACTCATCACTCATCAGACCCATCATAGAGTACAATGCCCCATTTGGGATGTACCCAACAAGACACTTCCAACAGCTGGAAAGACCACAAAAGTACCTCACCAAGAGGATTACTGGCCTCAAACATAAGTCCTATGCAGCCCGACTGGAAAAACTCTGGCTGTACTCAGTGGCATATCGCTTACTCAGAGGTGATCTCTGCCTGACTTACAAAGCCATGTCCAACTCAGAATTGATGGACATGCTCCACCTAAAGAAATCCAAGTAACTGCGAGCCACTCGCTCTAGTGAGCTAAATCTCCACAACAATAAACAGAACATGCTGGAGGGATAGATTCCTGTCACAGAGACTCCCCATACTTTGGAACAAAATTCCTAACTACATTAGGCAGAGCACCTCACTAACACTCTTCAAGAGAAACCTTGACGAGTGGATGGGTAACAGAAAATACACCAGGCATCACTTCATTGGCTCTTCTTGAGAGAGGCTCAGTTAATTAATCAATGGGGCGGCGAAAGCTGACACACTCTGGCTAGGCTTATAAATGCCCTCAGGCGGATAGCCTAGTACCTACCTATGAACCTATGAACCTATATATCATCAGGCAAAGACTGAAGCTGAAGCCAGAAATACCTCCTCATCACTGACCCAAAAGCAGCAGTCCTAGAAGAAGCATCTACTGCATCATAACTATAGTTGATGGAATGACGAGCCACCTGGGAGGAAGAGCAGAAGTTTTAACCTCAGAATCTGAACGATCAGATATAACCTGACAAGCCTGGGACAAGCCTGGGATAGGAGAGCCAACATGTACCTAGACATATAGGTTTGATAATTAACAACCTTAAAAGCCAAGTTAGCCAAGGTGTAAACCTTCTTTCCTAACCTTTTCATAGTTCTGCTATCTTTATCAGAGGGCAGTAACTTAAGCAAAGGAAGCAATTGAGAGGGCTTTTCAGAGGCTACAGGCACCTCTGAGGGGTCAGCAGCAGGACACATATACAAAACTTACAGTCCTCAGGTACCCTATAAAACCTATCAGGTTACTTGGGAGCAGGGAGCTGAGAGTCTGGAGCTTTAGATGCATTGGAAAATGCATCCAACAAACCAGCCAAAACAGGAGGAACAGCAAAAGGTTTAGGCGATTCCATGTGCAGCAATTCGTAGTACCTCTTATGAATCTCAGAGACCTGAGCACAATCCTATTTAAAGAACTCCATCATCTTCGAGATTGTGTCTCCAAAAGAAATCTCTTCAAAGGGAGTATCAGGACTAGTAGATTCCTCTTCCTCTGACCCACAGTTCAAAGGAGAAGGAATTTGAGAAGAATAAGCAAGGGATTCCACATCAGAATCCAACTCCTCCTCAAAGGAATCCTGCTCCCTGTGTCTTTTAAGTGGCATAGAGGACTGGAGGGAGCTGGAACAGAAACACCCGGAGAAGGTTTCAATGCCATCAAAATTCTAAACAAACCCTAAGTGAAGGCTTGCCATTCCCTCTGTAGATACTTAGGAGCAGGAGAAAAATGTTTAGCGCTTGTGTTTTTTCTATAATGGGATGTCTACCTTATAAAACTTGGAAGGCTCTGACCCAGCATGGAATTCAATAATAGTAATAGGGATTTCTTCTCTGACTAAAATCTGACGAACATCCCTAGGCCCCTCTTAAGTGATCAACAGTGGTTCCCCTTAAACATCCAAAATGGACATCAGCAAAGCCTCCTCGGTCATGTTTAAACTTGGATCCCCGCCGGCCTCCAACCCAGTCATGGTACAGGAATCTGACAATAAAACCGGACAAACCTTTGGGCATTTAATCACGTAGGGAGAAATGTCCAGTGGAGGCTGAACAGCAGAAGATTCTGGCCTAGGCCTCTTGGCCTTTTCCCTGATGGCCATCCCTCAGGGCAGGAAGTTCCCTCCATCGTATTTTTCACAAGAAGCTTAAGTCGCTGATTCTCAAGATACAGAGTCAAAGAAAAAAGTCTACTATGCAAGGTCTTAGGTACAAAATCCTCACAAATAGCAAAGGACATATGGTTGTGTGAGGTGCCAAGGCAAAACAGGTCTTTATGGGGAATCTGTCTCCCACACTGGCATTTAGCCTTCTTGGATGACATAAAACCCCAGAAGCAACAGAAAGACAAGTAAAAAAAGGAATCCCAATGGGACACTTACCTGCAATGGTTCAGTGAAACAAGCAACTGAACACAGGCGTTCAGACCGAAGATCAAGAGATGGTGTTTGGACAGGCGGCAAAGAAGTTCTGAGGATGGTACATCCGGATTTCACCTTTATATCTTACTTTAAGCAAGGGGTATATGTGTGACATATGGCATACCTTAAAGGAACCTAAGGCTTTGGTACAATGGCCGGCTTTCAGGCTGCCCTACACAGGGGATCCCTAATGTTACGAATACTGCAACAGTGAATGGAAGGACATCAACTAAGCCTGAACTGGTGCTGGTTATGTTGTTGTTACAAACTAGATTTTTTTTTCCATTTGCTAATATACGCTTTTCTAGTAGCAGGCTTTCTTGTTTCCATTAGTACCCAATGCACATTCTCAGTAAACAGGTGCCTAAAAGGAATTAAGACCCTATCATCCTGGCAGTCAATTGAAGATGACTGGTGTTGGAGTGTACCTTGTGTTAGCAAATCCAAGTGTGTAAGGAAGCTTGTGGTAACTGCCCCGGCAACTTCCAAAAGAAGGAAGAACCACTGTTGCCTGGGCCAGAAGGGAGTCACCACAATGATCTTGGGGGATTCCTTCTGACTCTTCAGAAGTACCCTGGATATCAGTGGAAAGGGTGAAAAAACATACAGAAACATTCCTGTCCAAAGAAAAGAAAAGGTATCTGTCTTCCAGCCCTTCTTGCATGGAGTTATGGAACAGAATCTTGCCAGTTGGTTGTTCTGATAGAAGGCAATGAGGTCTACTTGAGGAACTCCCCATAGACAGATCAAACTTTTGAAGACCCTCTTATCTAGTTTCCATTTGTGAAGGTCTGCCCTAGTTCTGCTTAGTTTGTCTGTCACACAACTTTGCTCTGACAGAATGTAAGATATCGGTAGAGTGAGATTGTGCTGTGAAGCTACATCCCAAGCTAACATGGCTTGTCTGCAAAGGTGGCACAGCCTGATCCCCCTCCTGCTTGCTGACGTACCATATGGCTGTGGTACTGTCTGTAACCACTTGAAGAGATCCCTGTGACCAAAGATGGTTCAAAGAGTTGAGTGCCTTGATTAGGATGACCATCTCCTTGATATTTGTGTGCTTGCATCTGTCTTTGTTGTGTCATATCCCCTGCACTTTTATCTCTCCTGAAACTACTCCTGAAGTGTCTGTGTGACTGCCTGTTTTGCATCAGGGGAGTAGAAAGAAAGACCTGGATTTAAGGATATCTATTGTCCCCACCAAAATATTTCTCTTCTGACAAACCCCAACACTAGGATTTGAAAAGATAAAGAGTACTGAAGCTGGGACCAAACAGATCTCAGTTACCACTCCTGTGGAGTCTTGCCATAGGACACAAAGTCCCAATACTGAGTGGAAAACCTTAGAAATAGATTTAAACAAAGATCTGTTTTTTCCCCTGTAGAAGAAAGCATTTTGAACTGAGGTGTCTAGTTGACATCCCAAGAGCACAATCCTCTGTGAGGGAGTCAAGAAAGACTTTTGAATGTTCTCATGGAATCTCGGCTTGTGTAAGAGCTCTCTCACCCAAGAGAGAGATTCCTGGCACTTGGAAAAAGACTCTGCAAAGATTAGCAAGTCATCTAAATATGATAAAATGTGGCTACTCAGTAGCCTGCAATTAGCTATAAATGGAGCTAAACATTTTCTGAACTCTCTCGGTACAGTGGATAGTCCAAAATGTAAGGCAGAGAACTGATAATGTGAGCCAGACACACAAAAACCTTAAGAAATGTCTTAAGTTTATTTATTTATTTTATTTTGCATTTGTTGACCGGGATAGTCCGACTGGTTACATGTCCATTTTCAGCTGAGGCCCGGGGAGAAAAGCTCTGAGGTCATCAAATTAGAATAAAATACAGTATATACAGTAGTGAACATATCTAAGCAAGCAGTAAGTTTATGAATACAATTTTACAGAGGTTACATACCTAGGCAAATAATAGTAGTCCTGGGGTTAATGAGAATCAGAGAGTAGGTCTTTGATAAGTAATTCAAGTCGGATAAGAAAACTGTTATTAACTCATACAGTAAGTTACAGATACAATATTTACAATGGTTACATGCCAAAACACATTAGAGTTAAACAAGGTAATGTCAGGATATGCCACAGGTATGCTAAAATAACTATTTTAGTCTCATTGTCACGGAGAGTTAGTCGGGTTTGCTACACTGACATAGCCAGTTTAGTGTCAAATGTTATTTAAGTCTAGTCTCGAATTGGCTCAGGGAGTTGAGCAAAGTAATTTTGGTTGGGAGAGAGTTCCAGGATCTGCTTACAGAGTTTGCGAAGAGAGAGTCAGCGGCAGAGTTATTAGTTTTGATAGTCTGGACTAGTAATTTAATAGAGGATTGCAGTAGCTGGTGATTATGATAGAGGGTAATAATATTTTTAAGAGCAGGAGTACTATCTGGATTGTAAAGTATCTTATGGGCAGTTATCATGAGGTTATACTGGATCAAGCTGGGTATTTCTAGCCACCCAAGCTGGTTAAGGTTAATACAATGTTGGGTCCTATACGGCAGGCCAGTGGCAAATTTGGCAATATGGTTATAGCAGATAGAGAGTTTGTTGAGGACAGATTTGTTTAGATTGGAGAGTATTGTGGATGCATACAGAAGAGTTGAAAGTTGGCGAGCGAGCTGTGGCAGATCTAGCAGGTAGGGTTAAGAAAGCTTTTATCCTGTAAAGTGAGCCTAGTTTTTATTGATGGTCTTTATAGACTGATTAACATGTAGGTCGAATTTGAGATTATCGATTAAAACACCTAACAGTTTTGTAGAGGAGTCTGGGGAGATTATTGTGCCATTATTAGATTTAATGGTAAAAGTGAATGCTGCAGACCTATGTGTTGGTGAGAATAGCAACAGCTTGTTTTTTTGGGGGATTCAGTATCAGATGATGACCAGATTGTTTAGCTGACCACAGTTCGTTTAGAGAAGTGGTAGAGCAAATCAGGGTGGAGTCGTCAGTGTATTGGACATAGTTGACTGTAGGGATAGCAGAATAGAGGTTGTTAATGAAGATGGAGAAAAGAAGGGGCCCTAGTATGGATTCCTGGGGTACACCTAGTGTGTTGGGTAGGAGTTTAGAAAGTTTGTTTTGCCAAAGGACAGCTTGCTGTCTATCTTTCAGATAGGATTGGAACCACTGGATGACATATTGTCTAGGCAGAAAGTTTTCAGGGTATGGATTAGTAATTGGTGATCCACCATATCAAATGCCTTGGAGATATTCAAGAAGAGGGCTGAGGATATGTTGTTGTTAGTCTGAATGAATACAGATGTAATAAGAATGTTTTAAGTCTAATGTTACCAGGAAACTTGAAAGAGGAAGAACAGGTAACAGGTTGCGAAGTAAAAACAATTTGAATTTCACCACTAACATAAACAGATTTAGAAAAGAAATATCCAGAACTGGTCTTCAAGCATTTTCTTTCTTTGGGACTAGGAACATCCTTGAATAAAAACCCTTCCACATCTGGGAAGGAGGAACTGGTGCTATCATTCTTGGGACAGCATGTGATGAAGAGCAGGCGGAAACAAAATAGTCTGATATGGAGGATGAGGAATGACCCCACAGAAAGGAGGAATTTCCTCCCACCATCTGTAACTATGATGAATGATTTTTAGAACCCATTTATCTGTAACAATCTGGTGCCAAAGATAAAAATGGAGATTCATACTTTCTGGGAGAAGAACAACAAAAAAGGGCCAGGGTGGGAGGGGGTCACAATGTCTCTTTAAATGTCATTCAGACTTGTTGGAGTGTCCTTGGGTTTGGGAAGTCCAAGACTTCTTTTTGGAGCCCCTTTACCATTTCTAATGTCTGTTTACCTGAATTTTGTTGAGACTATTTATTCTGTTTCTTGCCAAATCTGAACGAGAAGATAAAAAAATCATTTTGACAATTTGGAAAAGGATGGCTTCTGTGAATATGTTTGACATTTCATCGCACTTTTTCATCATCTCTGCAGTAGGAGGGCCAAATAAGAAATCTCTATCAAAAGACAATTTAAAATCTCATTTTTATCATCTGGGAGGTTCTGAGAATGCAACCATGCAAAAACCTCCTCAAAACAGTAACAGTGGCCATAGCCCTGGAAGAAGTATCAACAGAGTCATGCACATACTGCAAACAATGAAGAGTGACCTGTGCACCAGAAGAAACCAAGTTATTTAAATCATATTTTTCCTCAGAAGAGGAAACTGCAAATACTTTCACAATTTGCCAGGAAAGTTTAACAAATAAGCATGACAATTCAAAATTCTGAAAAATCAAAGTTACTGAAGTATACACTTTTTTCCATATCTACTGTAAGAATTGAAAGGACAGTATGACACTGAAATAAACTGGAAGAAACTGGAAGGAGGTTGGAATGAATGCCTTTATCTTTTAACGTCCCAGAACTATCATGAACAGGTGCCAGTCTCAAATCTGCTTGTACCTTTCTTAATAAATATCTGTATACACTGAAGCTCGGTTAAGAATGTTTTATTAAGTACAGTGGAGGTACATGTTAACAATATCCAATCAAATCTTACTGTCTCCAGTAGCAGTGCTAAAACTGATAAAAACTAAATTTTAATGTTTGTAGCTTCTGCACTCATTATACTGTCCATAAATTCTGTCAACAATATCTAAATCAAATCTTACTGTCTCCAATAACAGTGCCAATAAACTGAAATTAACTGAATTATGTTTGCAGCGTCTGCACTCATTATACTCAGAATTATTCCTTTCCTCCTGAATAGTATAATTAATATTTTGGAATGAATACCTGGCCTGACTTCTGCAGTAGGACTGCACTGCAATGGCTTTCTGCATATAATTCTAAACTAACTGACTTCTGTGCCTGAAGTATCTCTCCTAATGTGACTAAAACCCTGTAAATTTCCTACAGGTTCTATATGCCCCTTTAACCTTGGTTTCCAAGCCTTGTACCATCTAAACAAGATCTGTTTGTTCTTAATGCACTGCACATTCTGTTAGCACATTTTGTTGTTATCAGTATTCTTGACTGAAGGTTAGTCATTTGTACCAAAACATTCCTTTCTATTGAAATTGTATGTAAAATATAAAATATAAAAAGAAGACATAGGCCTGCTTTAATATGGCTGCATTTCTAGGGCTATCCAAACAGAATACTGTATTTATGCATAATAAACTACATTTAAGTAACATCTAATCTTGCACCTATCAATAATTTCCCCATTCTTATCAGAAAGAGTAGGATTTGAATTAGCAGCAATAACTACTGGGTAAGGTTTGAGAACAGTGTATAAAAATTTAAAAGACTGAGAACATTTATACTTTCTACTTGCCACTTTAGGGGCAGCTGGCTGACTATCAGGAAAACTGCAGGCAGTAACATATACATCTTCTAAAGCTGACAACAGGAAGAATGGGTGAAGGTTCTGGAAAATCCTTGTGTAACTAGTCATAGTATTTTCTGAGAGAACGAGAAACTTATCCCACTGAAAACACTGAGACACTCTAGCAACAGTCCCAGAGAAAGAGACCCCCCCCCACACACACACACAAACGGAAAATCAGAAATTGAGCTCTCCTCAAGAGTCTGAATCAGAAATCTGACGTAAGAATCCTGTATCCATCCCTGCAACTTCCTGTTTAGATTCAGAATATTAAATCTCTTCAGGAAAAGAGGAATATCTTTCTTTTACCAGAGACTACTTAGGTTCATAGATAGGTACTAGGTTATCGGCCCTGGGGCCTATACAAGCCCAGCCAAAAAGGTACCCTGGCTTTTGCCACCCAAGAAAATTATTTTCCTGTGCCACTGTCGAGCAGAGCCCCAAAGGTGAGAAGGATCAAGAGAACGAATTAAAGTTGAACCAGACCCAGTAAATTACTCCTATCCAAAGAAATTTGAGGACGAATAGATACATGTTTAGTTTTCTGTTTCTTTTAGACAGTGAAAATAGGGCCAGCTATGTTACTGATGGCAGCAACTGCTTCCTTGGGGATAGGAACATCATTCTAATGCAACAGAGAAACCTTCCCTGTTCCTTCTCCCAGGAATGACAAGAGTGCTGGCTCTCCCTTGCCTACTGAGGAGACCCCAACAGCCACAGAGGGTGTGGCTAACCCTAGTACACAGTGGCTGTAGGTGTTACACCACAGAGATCCAGGGTAATAAATGAGTGGCCTGAGGTGCAACAAATGGCCACGGCAGAGTCACCTACCTGCAGCTGAGGAAACTTGCTAGCTAGCTGTGGTGACAGAGGCTGTTTGCATAATTTCTTTTTGTGGCTGGAAAAAGGACTAACTGTGGGACGGGTAGTCTGTTTCATGGTCAAATTGAAAATGGTGCATCTTTTCTAGGGAAAGAAAAGCAGCAATTGCTGGTAAATATCACCAGCCCACAAAAGTTAATTTTTTGACAGGAAAAAGCATGCAGACACCACAAAAAAATAAACTCAATTTCTCCACAGAAAAGAATGTTTTCAGTTAATTTACACTACTATTAAAATGACAGGAAAAATGAGTGCTCTATTTAGAATTACATTACAGTTTTGAGACAGTCCATTTACACTCCTATTTTAAAAATAACTTTCCTGAAGAGGAAAATATTAAAACATCAACAAAATTAAGAAACTGAAGATTTTTTCCACAAAGAGAACTTACCTGCCCAGCAAAGAAAGCAGTCAATCCTTGAAACCCACAGAGGAATATACTCTTTGAGTGGCAGTACAGCTTTGAAGTGCTTTGCACCCAAACCTGTCTTTTAGTCAGCTCAGCTGGAGCCAACTGACAGTTTAGGAACATGGAAGGTGCTCTGAAACTTTGGAAGCTGGACAGCTGTTATATCCTTAGTAGGATAAAATCCATGCAGCCACAGCTACAGTAAAAGTGAGCAATATAATAAACAGTAACCATTACCCATAATCAATGAATCATGAACCCATTCCAGAATCCAGGACTATGAAGGACTTAGGAGTTGTTTATGACAATCAATTGAAGACTGATTGCTGCTCTTCACCACTGCTATGGAATAACGAAAGACAGGTTTTGCTCCACTAGTAGTATGGAAGGAAAGGTTCTAATCCCATTGCATAAGGTACAGATTAGGCCACATCTTGTGCTTGTCTGAACTGCAGTCAGGGCTTCATTGCTCTACTACAGAGCTGGACACAGCACCATACCCTTAGCAGTTTGGGACAGCACCACTGGTCCTCCATATTGTCAGTTTGACAGACGTGTGTCTAAGTATTACCTGCAGAGTTGAAGCTATTTATAACAAAATGTATTCTGTATATTATCCTACGGATGGTGACTGGTTCATGCACTGGGTGGGAAGAATGCAGAATGGGTAGTGGCCTTAGGGACTGTACTGCATTGACTTTCTGCATACTGCTTTCAAGCTTGCATAAATGACTGAAACTGCATTAAAAAATATGAAACTATACAAAAAACATATGCACAACAGGGGTATGATATTTACGTACAGGCTTAAATGCACAAATCTTTTTTCTGTGTGATAAGGGTTACTACAAGGAGATATCTGAATTATAAATGTCTCAAAAATGAGCTCCTGGCATCAGCTTGTATCTTTTAACTTTTTATCTCACACAAGAGACATAAGGAATAACAACAATTCATTTTTAAAGTTATCTACTGCTAGATCTAAACTAAGGAGTAAATGTTTTATACTCAAGGCAGGAAGGAGTTGGAACTCTCTTTCATTAGTCCCTAAACAGACTACGTCACAAAGAGCATTAAAGGTTCAGCAAGTCAGTTAGATTTGAGAAGGTGCATCTGATCTTCGATTTATACACACAGATTCTTATCCTCAAAGCTTAGAGTATGCAGTATTGCTATATTGAACATTTAACTTTTAGAAAATTTACTTTGTGAGTGGTGGTGCTGCGGTAGCGATGTCGCCTCGCAGTAAGACGCTGTCTGGTTTGATTCTCAGCTAGAGCGTCTTCTGCGTGGAGAAATGCGTGAATGGGCGTACCTTCGTTGAAGGTTGTGCGTCAGGGCTGGTAACTCGGCACTTAAAAATCAACTACCAATCATTAGCGGACCAGAGTTCCGCTGTGGCAACCCCTAACCAGGAAAAGCCGAAAGACACAACAACTTTGTGACTACTACTACTGCTGATGATGTGCTACTTCAAATCACCCTGGATCAAGAGAATTCACAACACATAAAGGCTCACAGTCCCTGAAACTAGAAGATACTAATAAGCTACTAATTACTACAGCACTCAACCTTCCTCATTACCTAGAGGAAAACAGTTTTTGTACTGACTTTTCTCACTTGCTTAGAGAAAAACAGATCTTGTATTCACTTTCCTCACTTATCTAGAGGAAAATAGTTTTTTATTCAGGCATGTACAAGGGTCAGCTCCCAGTGTTCTCTCCTGTTTATCTGATGAATCTGGGCATATTGAGGCAATGTAGATATTGCCTCATGCACACAGACAACCCTCTCCTCCTACCACCCAACACTACAACCTGTGAGAAATGCACTTATCTAGCCTAACTGGAGGTAAAGCTCTCTCCAACCAAGAATGAACTTGACAGTCAAGAGGAGAAGGTAAACATTTGTACCACACCACAATCATCACATAATCTCACTAAATCTACACCACCAAAATCCACACATAGTACCACAAAAACATTCGCTGAGGCTCTCAATAATAATCTGTCTAAGCAACAGAAACCTCCAAAGCAGAAACGCAAGGAACCTCCATCCCCCAACACAACCCAAATGACACATAGCCCACAGACTCAGTGTGCCACTCAACCACAGCCAATAAGGCAAAACAATGTACCCAACACACTAGTCATAGGTGACTCTATAGTTAGGCACACTGATGGCCCACTCACCAGGCTAAACAAGGAGAAGGTTACTGTCAGCTGCCGGTCGGGTGCCAGGATCCACCACATAACCCACACACTCAAGTCACTCCACAAGTACAAATATGACTCTGTCATTGTCCATGTTGGTGTGAATGACCTGAGACATACCTCCCTGGACTACCTGAAAAGAGACATGGAAGAGCTCTCCGATCTTGTAGCCCAGGCAGGTATGACCCTAGCCCTGAGTAGCATTCTGCCATCGCCCAGAATGATACCGCAGTACATGGACAAAATTATTGACTTCAACAACTGGCTAAGCTTCTGATGTCATTCTAAGGGGATCCAGTATCTGTCTGCTTGGGATGACATAGTCGAGAGACCACGATGCTTCGCCAGAGATGGCCTGCACCTGTCACCCTTGGGATTCCGGACACTAGCTAAGGCTCTTGCTGCCCCTATAGTGCCTTTTTTAGGCAAAGTTCAAATGAAAAATTCACCACCATAACAGGAACAGGCAAGCAAAAACTGAGGGTAATGCTACTCACTGCTAGAAGTCTAAATTTCAAAATGCATTCACTCGAGGCACTCTTTAAAATTGAGAACATCGATATCTGTGCAGTGACTGAGACCTGGTTCAAGGCTCCAGATAGCAGCCCTGCACTATCAGGCTATAACTCATACCACACTTTTCGGCCACATAACCTGGACCGAAACACCAAAGGCAGAGGGGTGTCATATTCATTAAGGATATCCACACCTCCACGCTAGTTGCTCAGCATAATGCATCTGAGGTTATCCAAATGCAACTAACTCTGGGCAAAACTGCAATCCAAATCGTAGCATGCTACAGATCCCCCACCATGCCCCAGGATTCCAACTCCTCTTTTCTTGATGTACTGGAAAATATTAGGGCTCAACCAAACACCCTAATAATGGGCAACTTCAACTACCTCACCATTAACTGGGAAAACTACTCGTGTACCAACTCCTTAGCTCAATGCTTTCTGGAATTCATAAAATCCAATGCTCTGGATCAACTTATCCACACCCCCACCAGGGGCAACCATATCCTAGACCTAGTCATTACCAATGAGTAACTGGTGTTCCAGACCTGAAGTCAACTCCTCGTTGGTCTGCTCTGACCATAAGCTAATCACCCTTGATATCCACATCCCGCCCCTACCCCCCATTAAGGAAACCAAAGTAAAATATTTCTCCAAAGCCAACTTCATGCTTCTTAACACAGAAGTGGTGAACTTCATGACACCCATGCAGATGGACAATACAGTTACAACTGCTGAATCCTACACAAATGCAATCTATAAGCACTTACATGAGTGCATGGATCGTGCTATCCCAAACAGAACCAAGACACTATCCTCCAAAAAAAGAAAGCCAATCTGGTGGTCTCTGCCATAAACAAACTGTACAACAGAAGGAAGAAACTGTTGCAAAAGACAATAAAATCCCATGAGTGGAGGAGCTCTCTGGTCAGCCTCAGTAAGAAGCTGAGATCCCTTATAACATCCTCCAAAGCTAGCTAGGAAAACAAAATCGCCACTAATTCTAAGGACAACCACAAAGCATTCTATAGCTATGTAAAGAATCTTGATGGCAACACCCAGATCTGCTCTGAGTTACAGCACAACGGCAGGAAAATTACAGAACCAACTGATATTGCCAACATCCTGGCAGATAGGTTCAGTGCTAACTTTACCCGCCCCCTCACCCCCTAATGGGCCCATATCTACACAGGAAGAATGCAGAATCCCTGTAATCACAATTATGCTGGTAAAAGCTGCAATCTCTAAAGCCAAAAACACAGCATCCATGGGACCGGACAACATCCCAGGCTGCGTTTTACATGAACTTCAGAACAAACTGGCTCCCCACCTAAGCACCATGTTCAATTATAGCCTCGCATCAGGCTTTGTGCCCACTGAATGCGCACAGCAACAGTTATCTCACTCCACAAAGGGGGAGCCACCACTGATCCCAGGAACTATCGCCCTATTAGCCTGAGGAGCCTGGTCTGCAAGGCCATGGAACATATAATCATGGAACTCATAAACAAAGACATTGGTAACCTCCAAACTCTGGATCCCACCCAGTTTGGGTTTGTAAAAGGCAGATCATTTCTCCTAAACCTGATAGACTTCTTTGAAGCGGTCACCAAAGCCGTAGATGAGGGTAAGATGGTTCACACAGCCTATCTAGATCTCTCCAAGGCTTTCAACACCATCCCCCACTCTGGAATTATAGATAAACTCACTAAACAAGATGGGTTGCTAACTGGCTCATTGACAGAACCCACACTGTGAAAGAAGCAGACTCCAAATCCAACTTCAGACTAGTGACAAGTGGAGTACCACAGGGTTCAGTCCTGGGTCCTCTCCTGTTTGGTATCTACTTCTGTGAAGTACAGGCCAACACAGAAGGTCTTTGGCTAAAGAAGTTCACAGATGACTGCAAACTAGGAGCCATAATCAAAACTCCAAAAGATGTGGACATCCTACAAAAGGACCTCACTGAGACAGATGCCTGGTGTCAAAGCCATGGCCTCAAGCTCAATGCCAAAAAGTGCATTGTCATCCCTTTTGGTAAAAACTCAGTACCCATGAACTACCACATAGGTGGTAGTCTACTTAACACCAAAAGTGTGATACGAGACCTTGGGACACAGGTGGGCAGTAATCTCTCCTTTGATAATCACATTGCCACAATAGTCAGGAAATCCTTCTACGTGGCACACCTCATCACAAAAGAGGTCATTGTTCCCCTCTACTCGTCACTCATTAGACCCATTATAGAGTACAATGCCTCTTTTGGTATGTACCTCACAAGACATCTACAACAACTGGAAAGGCCACAGAAATACCTCACAAAGAGGATTACCGGCCTCAAGGAGATGCCCTATGCAGACCGTCTCAAAAAACTGCAGCTTTACTCCATTGCATATCGCCTACTCAGAGGCGATCTCTGCCTAACACACAAAGCTATGTCAAACCCAGAGCTTTTAGACATGCTCCACTTAAAGAAATCCCAATCCCTATGAGCTACATGCTCTATGGACCTAAACCTTGTCACCACAATAAACAGAACATGCTGGAGGGATAGATTCCTGTCCCAGAGACTTCCCATACTC